>NC_063046.1:35800985-35835705 GCF_018812025.1 Megalobrama amblycephala
GGTTCGGCTCCTCAGCGAAAACCTGAAGATGCAACGCACCTGCTGCTCATTATATACCCGCGCTGCGAGGCGAGCAGCTGATGCATATGATTGCATGCCAATGTGCATTGGCTCGTTTTAGTTACACTCGAAGTAGATTGGCCTCTCTAGCGAGATTCCTATTTGTCGGTCTGTCCGACGTATGTCTCCGTTCCCTCCTTCAGGGAACGAGGGTTACCTTTGAAACCGAGACGTTTTCCTCGTCTGGGATCGTGTAGAGCTCTTTGAAGCTGCACTGAAACTGACATTTGGACCTTCAACCCGTTGAACTCCAGTGAAGTTCACTATATGGAGAAAAATCCTGGAATGTTTTCCTCAAACCTTCATTTCGCACAATGCTCCTCCCTCTCTTGCTTCTTGGACAGACTGAAGAGACCCCCTGCAAGGCGGCCTCTTCAAAGTCAAAGTCAAAGTTTATTTATAAAGCACTTTTTTAAAACAGCAAGTGTTTATCAAAGCGCTGTACACACATAAAATAAAAAATATCAAAGATATAAAACAATCAACATCACGAAAGAAGACACTAAGACACAATAAAAACAATAATAGAACGCAGCTCTCACATAGCGTCAAATGCCAGAGTATAAAAATAAGTTTTTAGGCCAAGGCCTGTAGTCCTAAGGCCCATTCCCAATTCTATTTTATACCCCTTAACGCTTTCCCTTGCCCCTTGAAAAAGAGTGGTAAGGTGTAGGGATGAAAATATTCTCCTATGAAATGGGACACCACTACTACACGTCATCACACCTAGTTTCTTTTATTAGTGTCCTGTAACATTTAACCAGTATGAACAGCAATGAAGTGCGCATATCAACAGAAATCAGGCACGAGCACGTTTGACAGACACTCACTCCCTACATTTTGTGCTGTATTTTGGACGGCGCTCGGTTTTAGTTCAAAAAACGTATGAGCCTTCAAGTTTCCCAAGACTGGTGAAGCCGCTTTTCCATTGGGCCAAGCTGTTTGTTTAAAGGTGCCCTAGATTCAAAAATTGAATTTACCTCGGCATAGTTAAATAACAAGAGTTCAGTACATGGAAAAGACATACAGTGAGTCTCAAACCCCATTGTTTCCTCCTTCTTATATAAATCTCATTTGTTTAAACGACCTCTGAAGAACAGGCGAATCTGAACATAACACAGACTGTTACGTAACAGTCGGGGTGTACGCCCCAATATTTGCATAATGCCAGCCCATGTTCCCAACATTATGAAAGGGATTACACAAGGGTAGCCAGTTAACGTCTGGAGCTGCACACAGCCGAATCATCAGACTAGGTAAGCAAGAACAACAGCGAAAAATGGCAGATGGAGCAATAATAACTGACATAATCCATGATAGCATGATATTTTTACTGATCTAAATGTTTCGTTAGAATGTTGCTAATGTACTGTTAAATGAGGTTAAAGTTACCATCGTTTCTTACTGTATTCACGGAGACAAGAGCCGTCGCTATTTTCATTTTTTAAACACTTGCAGTCTGTATAATGCATAAACACAACTTCATTCTTTATAAATCTCTCCAACAGTGTAGCATTAGCCGTTAGCCACAGAGGACAGCCTCAAATTCACTCAGAATAAAACTTTTATAACTTTTATAACTTATAATTCAAAGCATGCATACAGCATGCATGACGAACATCTTGTAAAGATCCATTTGAGGGTTATATTAGCTGTGTGAACTTTGTAAATGCACTGTAATATAGTCAACAGCTCGTGTGGCAGGGAGCACGCGATTTAAGGGGGCGGCGCCGAGTGTAAATCAGTGCATTGTTAATGATGCCCCAAAATAGGCAGGTAAAAAAATTAATTTAAAAAAATCTATGGGGTATTTTGAGCTGAAACTTCACAGACACATTCAAGAGACACCTTAGACTTATATTACATCTTGTGAAAAAGCATTCTTGGGCACCTTTAACCGTTGCATTTCGTGCCGAGCCTGCCGGTATGGATTTGGTTTCGTTTTCTACTTCAGCTAGTGCTGCAATAACAGAGCTCTTTGCAATGTAATACTAACGCGTCAGTTGTTGCGTTGGTAACGCAAGAGTTTACAGACGGTACGAGATGCAAATAGTAACTGTGCTATGAAGGATGACCAGATATTTCTTTTAACTGTATCACTCATTTGTGTTCACATCATTCAAACAGTGCATTTAGCAAGCTACAGAGAAACTGGCAGCCAGGTAACACATAAATGATCGATCCTGAGTGGAAATATCACTACAATGATCACTACACACATTCTAGCAGCATGGTATTCAGTGTATGCAGGGAAATTTCTCATACCCCTTCGTTCGAAGTGTGGTCCCGAAACATCTTCGTTTGAAGGGTTATCTGGTCCGTCCCCTTACCCCTACAACTCCAGCCAAAAGAGAATCGAGACACCCCTACCCTTACAAGTGAACGCTTAAGAAGAAGGGGTAGGGGAAAGAGGAAGGGGTAGAAATGGGATTGGGCCTAACCTGCACCCCAGCCATGTGCTCATCTAGAAGAGTGAAAGAACTCTTTCCTACTAAAAGTTAAACTAACCACGCAAGTTTGTCATCGTTCCTTCATTCAACGCAGAAGACACTGATTGCAAGTTCAGCACCATCGAACTGAACTCTTAGGACTTCCTACGGCAACAGTGTATCCGGATGATCTTCAAAAGGCTGAGGCCTAATACAAGTATCGTACAATATACTAAATTACTACTAGTTAGTTAAAGTTGTGAACCTCCTTTGTTACCAAGGGAGCTTTGTAATGAATGCTGATGATCCTTTCCTGTTTTTTTTTTGGCTTCTCCATAGCTCCATTTTCTGTCCCACTGCCGGTTCAACTCTATCATTGCTCATTTTACCTATGTACTGTATGTGTGACCTGTGTATGTACAGTGGGTACGGAAAGTATTCAGACCCCCTTAAATTTTTCACTCTTTGTTATATTGCAGCCATTTGCTAAAATCATTTAAGTTCATTTTTTTCCTCATTAATGTACACACAGCACCCCATATTGACAGAAAAACACAGAATTGTTGACATTTTTGCAGATTTATTAAAAAAATAAAAACTGAAATATCACATGGTCCTTAGTATTCAGACCCTTTGCTCAGTATTTAGTAGAAGCACCCTTTTGATCTAATACAGCCATGAGTCTTTTTGGGAAAGATGCAACAAGTTTTTCACACAGTGGACAGCCATTTTTAGGTCTCTCCAGACATGCTCAATTGGGTTTAAGTCAGGGCTCTGGCTGGGCCATTCAAGAACAGTCACAGAGTTGTTGTGAAGCCACTTCTTCATTATTTTAGCTGTGTGCTTAGGGTCATTGTCTTGTTGGAAGGTAAACCTTCGGCCCAGTCTGAGGTCCTGAGCACTCTGGAGAAGGTTTTCGTCCAGGATATCCCTGTACTTGGCCGCATTCATCTTTCCCTCGATTGCAACCAGTCGTCCTGTCCCTGCAGCTGAAAAACACCCCCACAGCATGATGCTGCCACCACCATGCTTCACTGTTGGGACTGTATTGGACAGGTGATGAGCAGTGCCTGGTTTTCTCCACACATACCGCTTAGAATTGAGGCCAAAAAGTTCTATCTTGGTCTCATCAGACCAGAGAATCTTATTTCTCACTTTTTTAGCAAACTCCATGTGGGCTTTCATGTGTCTTGCACTGAGGAGAGGCTTCCGTCGGGCCACTCTACCATAAAGCCCAGACTGGTGGAGGGCTGCAGTGATGGTTGACTTTCTACAACTTTCTCCCATCTCCCAACTGCATCTCTGGAGCTCAGCCACAGTGATCTTTGGGTTCTTCTTTACCTCTCTCACCAAGGCTCTTCCTCGATAGCTCAGTTTGCATTTACTTGACCACACGGCTCTAGGAAGGGTAATGGTCGTCCCAAACATCTTCCATTTAAGGATTATGGAGGCCACTGTGCTCTTAGGAACCTTAAGTGCAGCAGAATTTTTTTTTGTAACCTTGGCCAGATCTGTGCCTTGCCACAATTCTGTCTCTGAGCTCTTCAGGCAGTTCATTTGACCTCATAATTCTCATTTGCTCTGACATGCACTGTGAGCTGTAAGGTCTTATATAGACAGGTGTGTGGCTTTCCTAATCAAGTCCAATCAGTATAATCAAACACAGCTGGACTCAAATGAAGGTGTATAACCATCTCAAGGATGATCAGAAGAAATGGACAGCACCTGAGTTAAATATATGAGTGTCACAGCAAAGGGTCTGAATACTTAGGACCATGTGATATTTCAGTTTTTCTTTTTTAATAAATCTGCAAAAATGTCAACAATTCTATGTTTTTCTGTCAATATGGGGTGCTGTGTGTACATTAATGAGGGAAAAAAATGAACTTAAATGATTTTAGCAAATGGCTGCAATATAACAAAGAGTGAAAAATGTAAGGGGGTCTGAATACTTTCCGTACCCACTGTATGTGTTCATTAGTTTAGTTATGTGTTCCTGATTTAGTTAATAAAACTTTTGCACAATACATATTTGGTTCTGAGTGTTACAGGTAGCTGGTGTAGAGATGAGGCAGATACGGATTTCCACAAATATAGATACTACTTTAATAAACACAGGGCAGGAACACCAAACATACACTTTAACAAAACAGAGAACGGACGAGGAGTGAATGGAGTGAGTGCAATATAAAGGGAGTGCTGATAATAGAGTCCAGGTGCAGGTGATCCGTGAAGATGGGGAGATGACGAGGGAAGTGAGTGCAGGTGAAGAAACAGGAGGATCATGGGAATTGTAGTCCAGGGAGACAGGGGATCTGTGACATTACCCCCCCCCCTCCCGGTAGGCGCGTCCTCGCGCCGTAGATGGAACAACCGTGCGCGGGGTGGGCGCCCTGGAGACCTCATGCCGGTGCAGGGGGAGGAGCAGACTGGAGTGGAGGTCTCCAGGGCGGGTCCAAGAACCATGGCGGGTCAGGGGCCGAGGGCAACCATGGCGGGTCAGGGACCGAGGGCAACCATGGCGGGTCAGGGACCGATGGCAACCATGGCGGGTCAGGGACCGATGGCAACCATGGCGGGTCAGGTGCAGCGGGCTGCCATGGAGGGTCAGGTGCAGCGGGCTGCCATGGAGGGTCAGGTGCCGTGGACGGCCATGGCGGGGCAGGGGTTGAAGGCGGCCATGGCAGGTCAGGTGCAGCCGGCTGCCATGGTGGGTCAGGTGCCGTAGCCGAATTGCAGACAAGCCCAGGTGGAGGTGAGGATCCGGCGGGACATGGCGATGCTGCAGGCTCTGCCGACTGAGGCGCAGGCGGGGCTCCAGAAGGCCGCAGAGGAGCCAGAGCGACAGACGACCAAAGGGGAGCAGGAGGGAGTGAGGAAGCCAACGGAGCGTGAGGGACGAAGGGACGAGGTGAAACCCGAGGAGTGCAGTCCTGATGTGAGGGCAGGTCGACGAACGACCGATGCGGAACCGGGGGAAGGACGGAGCCTGGCGGAACTGGTGGACTGATGGGCCACGGTGGAGATGAGGGAGGTTGGAGCCAAGGGGGAGCAGATGGACCAACGGGCCGAGGTGGAGTCCTGGGTGAGATGGCTTGAGGTGGAGGTGCAGTGTGGTATTGACCAGCTGAGAACTCGTAAAGAGTTAATAAAATGTGTAAAGGAGTCAAAACAGCAGCAGGAATCCCTTCGTCACACACAGATGAAGATCTGCTGTGAGGAGACGCAGTTCATACGCCTGTACTGAACTGTGATGGGCAACACTGTGACTATGACGAGAAAAAACAGGTATGCATGAGCATTCTGTCTCATATTCCTGCTTTTGTTTCGTTTACATGTCTTTGGTCCGTGTTGCATTCATATTTCAGTCGAACTGCAGCTGAGTTCGTTTGGAAGTGGACCCATCTTTTCATGAGTCTCTGTCTGCTTGTTTGTTGCGCACCAGAGTTCAGATGACAGCATTCACACGTTCAAATGAACCGCACTAATGCCGTTTTTACACTGGATGGTACGACTAGGTACGGCTCACTTAAATAGTACCACCTCAGTTGACGTTCCAAGCCAGCTGTACCGATACAAAAATGTGATGTGTAAACACTGCAGATCACTGATTGGTCAGAGAAGAATATCAGCATCCACAGAGACTGGCAGAGACACTTCCAGCGTCATTGGATTTACAACTCGAGACAGCAAACTAGATTTAATTAGTCAGATAAATATGATATCATGAGTGAAATATTCATGAAAATGTGAGAAAAGTAAATGCCACAATGTCTCTTTATTCTCTTATTTATTTTTGTAGGATGAAGAGATACAGATCAAGGATCAGTAACAAGATACACTTTATTATTTATTATTTAACATTCTAGATTTACTACTTTAAAGGTGATACAGAGGATTTTTTCGTCGACTGAGAAACCAAAGACTGTTAGTGAGTTTTTGAAATGAGCGCATGCGTAAGAACAGCCCCCTCCTTCACAGCTCATTTCGAGGGAACGCCTCCCAAAACTTGTGCACGAGTATTGGAACACGAGTGTTTACCACCGGCATTCGCTGTGTCGTGTTAAGGGGGTCGCACACCGGACACGAAGCTCAGCGCCGCGACACGTCTTTAAAATTTGAACGCATTGTTTTCTATGAATGTACGCACACCGGCGGCGACATTCGGCGCCTGTCTGCGGTGCCCAGCTACGACTCAGAAAACAATAGAAAACAATGCGTTCGAATTTTAAAGACGTGTCGCGGCGCTGAGCTTCGCGTCCGGTGTGCGACCCCCTTTAGTGGACTCATTATGTCAGACTCACCGCAGGTAACTCATAGGGCCCTATTTTAACGATCTAAACGCAAAGTGTAAAGCGCACGGCGCAGGTGCACTCAGGGCGTGTCCAAATCCACTTTTGCTATTTTAACGACGGAAAAACGGTCCGTGCGCCAGGGCGCATTTTTGAAATGGGTTGTCCCTATTCTCTTAATGAGTAATGGGCGTAACGTTCAATAAACCAATCAGAGTGTCATCTCCCATTCCCTTTAAGAGCGAGATGCACTCACGCCATGGCGGATTGCTATTTACAGTACATGGCGGAATTTGTTGGCGATGAGTCAGTTAATATATATATATATATGTGTATTGGCACGATTGTTCAATTAATTAGCCAATTTCGTTCATCATTATAAGTAGTAATAGGCTGAATTCAAAATAGGTAGCCTAATTCTAATACACGCAATGACTATTCATCATTCATTACATTTTTTTATTTATGTAGCCTACACAATAATATTGTTTTACACTGTAATCCTTTTGTTTTTAATATTTGGCATGTTTGTGTGATGCGCATACCTGTGTGTAATAAGCAAAGTCAACGCGCACTGTGGACGCGCTCAGAGGCGCAGTTTCTACCAACGTGCTCTAACAAAAAAATATTGCGTCATTGACTTTAGACTTTAGACCAGGTTTGAGTCGGTCTATGGCGCAGTCTATTTTCAGCTCCTTAAAATAGCAATGCGCCGGCAATGCGCCTGAACACACCTCTTTTTTAGACCAGCACGCCCATGGGCGCACTAACTGGCGCAAATGCATTACTAATTTAAGGACGTGACGCTGAACGGGAAAACGCGAACGGCGCCGGACGCAAACTAGCAAACACACTTGCGCTGCGCCTTGCGTCGCATTGTGCCGGGTGTATTATAGGGCCCTTAATCTGCAGTTGATACTCCTGTCCCCTGACAAAAACATTGCATGCGGCGCCTGTGGAGTGTGGAAAGTTACTGGAGCGCGCACGTCTCTCACAAGGAACGTCATTGCAGTGATTGACAAGCCAGAGGGCTAATGATGTTTGATGTTTTTAAGGCCCTACCTCGTGCACAGATGATGTATTATTCCTTTCAGTGCACCTAATAAATAGTCTTTTATCAATTAGTAAAGACAGTTTCAAGTAATATTGGAAAAATTTATAAAACAAAACATCCTCTTTAGCACCTTTAACAAAACACTTTTGAGTCACATGTGATATTCATGGGTCCTGTCTGTCTCAGTGCTGAAACTCTTTATACAAACTTACATGTATAGACAGCTCAGAATTTATGATTATAGTCTATTATATTGACTTCTGAACACTCTGGTCGTATTGAGGCAGCAGACAGTTCAAAAACGATAATGAGGTGACATCAAGGCAAACAGAAAATTATGGGGCGACCTCCTCGGTCGTATCACAGAAGACAGGAAATTCAGGGGTGACCTTGGGGTTCTGAGACAAACACATGAACTGGATCGGGCTCAGGAGCGGACTCATGGGTTGGAGCAGGCTCCTTGACTAGAGTGGGCTGAGGACTAGACTCATGGACTGGAGCAAGCTCTGGAGCGGACCCATTGGCTGGAGCGGGCTCTGCAGCAGCCAGAGAGACAGCGGTTGCTGTCATAGACCATGTCTTTCATATTCATGGCTTCCCGACAGATGTGGTCTCTGACAGGGGACCCCAGTTTGTATTGAAATGGACAGAATTTTGCCGTTTATTGGGGGCGAGGGTTAGCCTTTCTTTGGGGTTCCATCTCCAGAGTAACGGTCAAACGAAGAGGGCCAACCAAGGTTTGGAACGGGTGTTATGGTGTATAACAGACACAAGTCTGTTATGGTTTTCTACTACGCACCAAAAGGGGGCACTAGTATACTCAAGTATGAGGTTTAAATCAAGTCAAGATGTCCTGATTGAGAAACTTTTGGTTTCCTGCTCAATTGAAGTAAGACATTATTTTGTTTTATCTGTGCAGGGTAATTCCAGCAATGTGTTTGCTGATGTTATTTTATGTGTTTTAATAGCTATTGCGTTTGTGTTTGCGATCATGCCATTTTTCTAATGTTAGTTCATCTGTGTTTATAGAAGGACTTCTTGAACATTTTATGTGAATTATGGTGTAATTCACTGGAAGCAGAAATCAAGTGAATTTCTGTTCTATCCTGAACTTTGTTGGCATCGCTTGTGGACACAAGGATTAAGATCAACTTCTTTCTATGTGATTTTTTTTGATAGATTATTGGGGGATTCTTTTTCTTCTTGGATGTTTCTACATGCACCGATTTTTGCTTTACCTCAACTACAAGGGACAATTTCTTTCATCAACGGACAATCTTTAACAAATTGTCTTGCAGTCATCATATTCCCAAAATATCTGAATTAATTTTTCATATATATTTGATTCAAAGATTTTTTTTTTTTTTTTCGTTTGTTTGTTTGTTAGGATGTTTTTTGTGCTATACTTTCATATGATATACAGTATAAACTATTCATGGTGCTTAATTACTCTGTTTCAAACTGTCTAATTTATGTTTGTGGTTAGTTATTGAGTCTACCCAAATTTCAGATTTATAACAGCCTCTTAGCCAGGGGTGCGTTTCCTGAAAGCATCGTTGGTGAACCATGCTCGTAAGTCCCATTGAACTCTATTGGTAACGACGGAACTTGCGACCATAGTTCGCTTCGGGAAACGCGCCCCAGAGTAGTTGGAGTTTTGTTATAGGTGTTTGGTGTCACAGAATCCATCCTCTTTGAGCCAACATATCTCATGGGTTGAGTACGCACACAACTCGTTACCAGTGTCGTCCACGGGCCTGTCACCGTTTGAGTGTAGTTTAGGTTACCAGCCACAAAGTTTTCGAATCTGGAATCCGAGGTTGCGGTTCCCTCTGCCCACGCCCTTGTCCAGAGTTACCAACGCACCTGGAGTAAGGCCAGACAGGCTCTCCTCCGGGTGGGTCTTCCATGTGTCTAAATTAAAACCCGTTTTTCACTCAGTCATTAACCCGCCTGCTCCGGCTCCTCCACCGCCGTGAATCATAGATGCGGAGTCCGTCTAATCGGTCAGTCGTATTCTGGACTCTAGGTGGAGGGGACACAGATTCCAGTATTAGGTATTTTATGGATTGGAGGAGAGGAGTTGGGTTCCTGTGAGAGACATACTGGATCATTCCCTTATTGATGATTACAATCGCCAGGTAAGTCCCTCTGGGAACGCCAGGAGGAGCTCTTAGAGGGTGGGTTAATGTCACGGTTCACAGATTCGCCTGTTGTGCTGTCAGTGTCAGTCTGTCTATCAGCGTTGCCGTAGTGACTAACTGTGGTGATGAGCTGGCTGATTAGTTCACAGTTGCGGCACGTTATTTGTCCCTATATGTAGTCTCGTGTTTGCTGTGTTCATTGTCAGATCGTTCTGGTGTTCACGTCTGTTCTTTCATCCGATATGATGTTCTAGTGGCCGTCAAGGGCACTCCAACAGGTGATCATGAGGTAACACTTTACAATAACAGTACATGAATAACCATGAACTAATACCTAAATGAATAGTTACTTCCACATGAACTCATGATTAGTTAAGATATGAACTAATCATGAACTAATGAAGAGTGATCCTTAACTACGACCGGAGTCATAAGGATTCATGCATGAAAACAGCAGCCTTAACTACGCGTTAATACATGTTTGATAATTAATGCATTAATTAACATTTAGGGGTAAACTAAATAAATCAGCCTCCATAAGAGTAAACAAGAAGTACTCTGAATTTGAATTAAACGTGATTTAATACTGTCATAATTTACACTGTAATATCATAATCTGCCATCTGCAGCTTTGTGACAAATAATTGCAATGGCACATGATTATTTAGCCATTAATTACTTAGATCTGTCTAATCAAATGTGGAAAATAGACTAACTACCACTAATAAATTTAATTTGATCTAAACTGTTTTCTGATTTTTATAGTTCATTTACATATAGTCATAGCTAAATAGTCATAGTTTATTCCAGGAACTAAAGTATGTAGAGTTTGTTTCTGACGGGACACTCATTAGTGGCGCACACTAGGTGTTCTCTTGGCGCGTTTGTTGTGTTGCTGGCATTTTAAACTAATAAATGTTGACTGCTTTGGTAAGCCGAATTAATAATTAAAGACATATTTACATGTATGTTTTATTGGGATTTTCAGGAGGTTATGTGCAGTTATTAACTGTATTTGTATTTTTGTCATTTAAATGTATATGCTTTGATTAGCATTAGCTTGTGGACGCGCGCGATTTTACATGTAAATGTGCCTTATGCGTGTCTTTACAGGTATGTTTATGGCTTGCTTTCAAGTCCATATATGTTTAATTATATAAATAAAAATAAAATACAAATACTTTTTATTTGAGTTTTTTTGTACCGGGGTGTAAAGGAATAAGGATGGCACTCTATAGTGTTTATTCATATATTAGTTAATGATGTGTGATATGTGCATCATGTCATGACTTTACTTGAGGGGGCACAATCATAATTAACTCATTATTAACTAAGCATATACTAACATCAACTAATGGTTTGTTAATGTATACTTATGTCATGACTTTACTTGAGGGGCACAATCATAATTAATTCACTGTTAACTACTTACCAAATTCAGCTCATGATTATCATTAACTTACTATCAAATACACATGTACTAACACAACTATACAAGTATTCAGCCCAGTTAAGTGATGTTGTGTGACTTTTCAAAAAGTCAGAGAATGGAGGTACAGTATATGATCACGGTCTGCGTCTGGATGGAGAGTGAACTTCTGAATCTGATCCCAGCAAACGCTCCCTGACCTTAGTTCATGTTTCCTGTTTGGTTATTTTTTTGGGAACCGATTCCTCAGGAACTGATGTAAGTCACAGTAGTTTAGTTTGATAGGAAAGAATATCACAAAACAGATTAAGACCTTTTAAGATAAATAGTGTATTTAGTATTTTATATGTTTGATAAGGAGGATAAGTGAAAATAATGGCAAACTAATCATGTGCCTTTCAGTAATGTTTATAATGAAGCTGCTGATGTCAGTAGTTTAAATTCTGACAATAATAAATTGTTTAAATTTATTTCAAAGTCCAAATATGTATTATTCCTTCTTATAGAGACTGTTTGATGTAGTTTACCCTAAATGTTAATTAACGCATTAATTATCAGACATGTATTAACGCGTAGTTAAGACTTCTGTTTTCATGCATGAATCCCTATGACTCCTGTCGTAGTTAAGGATCACTCTTCATTAGTTCATATCTTAACTAATCTTGAGTTCATGTTGAAGTAACTATTAACTCAGGTATTAGTTCATGGTTATTCATGTACTGTTATTGTAAAGTGTTACCGATCATGACATAATGTGGTAAATGTGGTAGCCTGGTAATACCAGACTCTGCTACTTCACTTTGCTTCGTAGACAGAGTCTGGAATGGCATAATAGAGAAGTGTTTTCTCTCTCGCTAGGGGGCGCTTGTCTGAAGTTTAAAATCATTGGTTACCCGTAAGCCAATCAGATACGTTTAGTTATGACGTATGTTATGTGCCTGTACAGCCGCATCGAAGCGCAGACATCATGCATCTAACTCAAATCTATGATTGAACTTCCACTGTAAACCTGTTGTAAACACATGATGATGCGAGCGAAATACCGGAGTGAACATGGCTGTAAACGACTTTTGCAGATTATGCGAAGTTAATCTACGCATACACGGTAACAATTGATAAATTAAACCAGGGCTCTCAAGTGTCACGCATTGAGCGTGACAGTCACTCATTTCGGTCTTTTGTCACGCACTCCCGCCACACATTGTATTTCTCACGCAGAAAAACTATTTATCATATATTTAATATGCCGCAGCGCCCAAAATGTATCTGGCCGCGCTGCTCTCTCTCTGGAACCGGGCAGGAATCAAGCGCGTCTCAAACCTGCCACTTATCAGCCAATCAAAAAAAAAAGAAAGAGGCTACACAATAGCCAATCAGAAAATAGCACTATTGTATCTGGGTAAGATTTAACGCAACAACCAATGAAAAAAAAAAGCATATCCTGGAATTGTTCACCATCATCCTCGTTCACCCACAGAGGAAACCACTGGAGCTCTGAGCATCACTTTGAGCACAGAATAAGTCATGATCTCCTGTTTTAATGTTACAACAAATTCACAACTTGTTTGACACAAACAATGACAACTTGTCACTCTTGCCTGTCTTCAAAACTTGAGAGCCCTGTTAAACTTTTCCCAAAACCAGTCGGGAGTAGGGCCACAACATCACCTCCATTTAAAATGTTTATCAAACACTCTTCTTGTTCTGGCTTCAGTTTGAAAAAGAGTTGAATGTTCTCCATAACAGAGCGAATTGCATCCCGTGTCTCGTTCCCATTTCCGCGGTCGTTTCGGTTTTCGATTTCTCTAACCTACAATGTAAAACTCGGCGCTTAGCATCTACGTCATGGCTCTCAGCCCGCCCTCTGTTCGTTGATTGGCCCGGCTGTTTCCAGACCGGTGGAAACAGAAAGCTCTGACGCTGTATCAGACTGAGTACAGAAGCGAAATGAAATTGAGCGGAAGTAGGAAGTCTGACGTAGTCAGGCTATAAATGTGGTGCCCTGATGATAAATAAAACATTGCAACTTGACACCATGATCACAAAAAATAAATAAAAATAATAAAACCAATTGTGAAATCTTGGTGGGACTGATAAATATGATATCATGAGTACTTCAAATTAAGCATTATTAGGGAAAAATTAATTATAATATGAGGAAAAGAAAATGCCACAATATCTCTTTATTCTCTTATTTATTTTTGTAGGATGAAGAGATACAGATCAAGGATCAGTAACAAGATACACTTAAAAAGGTATTTCTGTCAGGACCACTGTCATCAAATATGATTGATAATTGCATAGAGTTTGTATTGGCGGTATGATTCTGTTCTGGGCAAGAACTCCCTGCGCATCCATGCAGCCTAGCATGAATAAGAGCAGGGAGAACAGCAATAATAATAATAATAATAATAATAATCATAACAGAACCAACATATGCAGATATCATTAATGTCAATAATTTAACATGCACACATATTTCAAGAATTAGTTTTATTCAGGAGAATCATAAGGCCAGTCCTGACTGACGAGAGGAGGAGCTGGGGATGGAGGAGGGTAATTAACTCCTGAGAAATGTGATAGCTGCTGCTAATACTGAGGAGCTTATATATGGATGCTGTGATAGGCATCGTATTCCGATAGGTACTGAAAGGAGTACCTATAAGTAGACATGACATGAGTCACCTGGGAGTCAGCTGATGTGAGCTTGACTGACGTGACCTGCCAGAACTTATTTAACATTCTAGATTTACTACTTTAACAAAACACTTTTGAGTCACATGTGATATTCATGGGTCCTGTCTTTCTCAGTGCTGAAACTCTTTATACAAACTTACATGTATAGACAGATCAGAGTATAGTGTATTAAACTGACTTTATACAGAAATCTACTGCAAATTTCAAACACACATTAGTCCTCATTAATACAGGTTCATATGTTAATGATTCTTCATGATTTTCATCCTAAATCATACGCTGAAGGTTCAGAATGATTGGAATCACATTCTGCAAACATCATCTTCTCTTAAGGGAAACAGTAGATAACCACTGAAAGAGTTGTGGTTATTATAGCTATCTGATATCCTCGTGCCAGACCCAAGTCTCACATAGACAACATCTCCAACCTCCAGGATCAACACAACTCCATTTGAGGAGTTTAACACACCCTGAGTCTGATAACCATGAGCTATAACCACATGCTCTCCATTCTTAGAAATGAAGACACTTGCTGCAGTTGGGCCATTACCAGTTGCAGAGATTCTGAACATGTACGCTCCTTTCAGTGGGGCTGTGAAAACACCTAAATAAAATAACAAGAGATACAGAATCAGCTGTTTCCTGTATGATTTCTTAATGGACTACTTGCACAACTACTTCCTCGTTCTCCCTATCACAGTTCAGGAGTTTCCAGTAACAGTGTTCAGCGCACCTTCATACATGAGAACACAGATTATTACTGTTTTATGTCTGTCAGTTGATTAAAACAATGAATCATGTTCTCTGAGTTCACACGAATTATCTTGAACCTGCTGAAATGTTCCTATAAATATATTTTCTTTCCAGCTGTGCATTCTGAATAATAAATAAATATATTTCCTCACTAACCTGCAGCAGTCCAGTGCTCGTCTTCTCATTAACAGTGTTTTTCTCTTACTGATCATATTTCATACCTGCTGAATTCACATTTTTAAACTTGACTGATAAAAGGATTGATTGTGTGCGCTGGAGCTCTTATTCTAGTCTTTTAAAATATCTGAATTAATAAATTAATGTGCGGTATGTGGCTTAAATAAATTTAATGATATTAAAAAATTTAATTAATCCTAAACACTAACACGTTAACAGTGCTACTACTTATTAATATTGATTAACAAAAAATTGGCAAACACATGCAAATTAAATACAGTGAAATGATTGGCAATGAAAAAATTACACAGAACAGTGATTAAACTTTTCAAATGAATAAAGGTTCGTATTCATCAGGTCTCACACACTTCAGCATCACAGTCACTAGTTTAGATGAGCACTGACACCCTGTGCTGAAATAATGTGTGTTTAACAGCCGCTGCTTTCTCAGATCGACTTGAGTTGAATTAAAACTTCATGTTCGGTTGAGTTTGGAAAATCTGTTAACAGTAATCATCAGAATATCTCTTCTCCTGACTGTGAAAAATATCCAGATTTTTTAAAATCTTCTCATAGACACTCATTTTACGTGCCGTTTAGTAAAGTAAGTGACTAGAGCACACTGAAAATACACCAAGCGGAGATAAATAAGTTGTACTTGTATTTCAAATCAGAAGTGTGTCATGAAGCTCAGTGCAAGTAGTCCATTATCAAACACACTGTGTAATAGTTCAGAAAGATGGCAGATCATTTAATTCTCTTATCCACATTACACAACTGCAGAGAGGTCTGAATGGAGCAGAAGGTTTTCATTACTATAAACTGAGTTTTATGACTCCATTTCATTGATAATTACCTGTAATTGGGTTGTAGGCGTTCCCTATGTTTGTGAAGACGTTCTTGTAGGTTAGTGTGATTTCAGTGGGAAAAGGACCAATATGTCCAGTGCTCGACAGTGTCAGTGCAGCTGAAAAAGCTATTTCTCTGTCTGTTATTGAAAAACATAAGCAATATTGTGATATATTACTGTATTACACTGAGAATGAATACACTGAATTTAACATCATTCAAGCACACTTTCACCTCTATTTTCCTTTCTCAACTCCTCCACTTGACTCAGAGTAAGATTTGAAATTTCTGTGAAGGAATAAAGATTCTGTTAAATGACATTTACACTGATTATTGCAATAGATAACACAATTTACACAGTATACACTCAACTTTACACTGACATTTACACTATACAATGTATTGCATTTGTGTTTTACTTTGATGATCATTGATAAAAGAGTGAATGTTTTGGTGAAGTACCTTCATTTTTCTTGTTCATCTCATCCCTCAGTTCTCTGTTCTTTTCTTTCTGCTCTGTAACGGTGGCGGTCAGTTCTCTGATGTTTCCTTTCTGCTCTGTAACGGTGGCGGTCAGTTCTCTGATGTTTTCTTTCTGCTCTGTAACAGTGGCGGTCAGTTCTCTGATGTTTCCTTTCTGCTCTGTAACGGTGGCGGTCAGTTCTCTGATGTTTCCTTTCTGCTCTGTAACGGTGGCGGTCAGTTCTCTGATGTTTCCTTTCTGCTCTGTAACGGTGGCGGTCAGTTCTCTCAGTGCTGCATGGATGTCAGGGATGCCCAGATCACAGTATTGTTGTCTGTCAGTTGAAGCTTCAGCTCTCAAAGTGTCTGTTTGAGGTGGATTCTGTCTTCCGTCCTCAGAGCTGATCTGTTGACTGATCTCATTCTCATTGAGTCCTCCATCTACCTGCTGCTGGACGACAAACACAAAGGTTTCCAACAGCAGCAGTATACATACTAAAGCCTTCATTCTTCACTGATGTTTGTTTCCAGCTCTTGCTCTGTCATCCTCACAGTCTCTCATGTTCCTTTTATAGTGTCCTGATTTACTGTCTTTTGTACACGATTTATATTGCTTCAGATAAATAAGTAGTTCAAGTTAATTGTTAATCATATAATCAAAGGAATGTTCCAGACTCAGTAGATGTTTATCTCTGTTCATTTGTTCAACATTTGTGACCTATGTTGATCTCAACAGAAAATATCTAGTGCAGGTTAAAATATCACACTTCAATAGTATTTATTGGACCTAACTTAAAAAAAACACGCTGTGTAATTAAAGGATTAGATGACTTCAGAATTAAAATTTCCTGATAATTTACTCAGCCCCATGTCATCCAATATATTTATGTCTTTCTTTCTTCAGTCGAAAAGAAATGAAGGTTTACTTTCGAAAGGGAACTCTACTCTGGGTTTACCACATTTGGTGAACGTCACACGTGAATCGATGTCTGAAAGCCAAGTATCAAACCACTCCAATCCTATTGGCCGGCGACAGCCTATGACATCATCATAGCGTGACCCGGAAGTATATGAGGAGCATCAATCAGTATCTTTTCATCTTTCGTGACTGTTTTGTCTGATCGCGATTTTATCGAATCCGGTAAGGGAATCTTATAATGATGTTTCATTAACAAAATTCGGGAGGAGCACTTTCAAATGACCCTTTCAATCATCATGTCATTCCAACCAGCTGTCAGCAATCAGTAATCAACAAGTCTACCCAATCAGCATAAGTGGAGACCATTATAAATACGCAGTCGACTCACCCATGTTCCTTGACAGTTTTTCAGCATCCCTCCTCCACCCCATCTCCTCACACTCGCATGGTTATCTTCCTAACCAAATCTCACACTCGCCTGGTTATCTTCCTTAACCAGAATACGGGGAGAGTACTCTGGGTTCGGGCCAAATACTGAGCTCGGAGCCCTCTCCTCGGACAGCACGCCAAATATGCATACTATTTATTTATCTGACTTATTTGCAAGTGTGAACTCGTGAATTATGCCTTACAAACATTTCAGAGAGTGTGATCATCCTTGTCCCAGGGTTTTGACACTTGATATACACATTCTGGGTGTTTTTTTTTGTCTGGGAGAGGAGCACTCATAGACAGTGTTGAGGGCGCCGTCTGTGTTTTTCTGTTATTTACTGTGAGCGTCTACCTATCGGTACGGTCTGTTCTTGTTTGGCACTCTTCTCGAGGGAAGAGGTGTCCGCATCTGCGCCTGGTGATTCTGGCCCCGTTTGCTTGAGGCAAAACGGCGGCTGCAATCATCGGCTTGCAAGTGAGCCCATTGGGAAGTTTGAGAGAGGTGTATTCTCTCTCAGCCCCCTGGGGATGACGAGGATGAGTTGTTGGATGACGATGACGTCCGTGTTTGACTTCATCACGTCCGGCAGCGAGCGCTCTTCTGGCTGCTCTATATGCGGAGCTGCTGGAGTTTGTGGGACGTGGTTCTGGCAGGCTGCAGCTGCCATGAGGTTAAGAAAGGGAATGGCTCGACGAGAGGTTCCTTTCTGTTCATAAGCTCTGCAGCTCCTGTAAGCTTTCCATGCCTTCCTGATCTCCTTGTTTGAGATCGGGAGGGTATGGAAAAACCCTAGCCGTTCAGATTTGTATCTGGGCCCAGACAGATGGGAGGTGGAAGAAGCGAGATTGAGATGGATGATCGATTATAAACGGCAGCGGCTAGGGCAATTTACATCTTCCGCCTCCTATATATATATATATATATATATATATATATATATATATATATTAGGGGTGACCCTGAATAGTCGACGATTCGAATCTTCGATAGGAGGAGCCTGATTCGACTACCAATCTCACAGTTGAATCGTCGCAGAGGTGTTATGAGAAGAGATATGGGGGCGCTCAATATCTGATTTTACATAGACATACTGGTTCTTTCCCAATAGGTTAATATACAGCCTATTATGTTAATACTATAAATAAAAATGTGAAAAGAAAGAAGCTTTTAATAAATATTTTTTAATGTGCGTGAATAAATCCAACCTGTGACCGATTTAAGTTTCACTTCCATCATCCGTGACCGGCAGAGGAGCATCTCTACGGCAGGGATTAAATCTTCAACAATGTCTGGGATAAAGTGTACAATTGGATGCACTTTGAAATGGTAAAAGATGATCAAAAAAACATATGATGCAAGTTGTGCCAACAGCTCATGTCCTATACAACTCAACGACAAACACTGCGGCGCGCTTCTGCCGGCCAACGAGCTGACTATAGCGCGCTATTTGAAAAGACTCAAACACAGGCAGATCGCGTGAAAGACTGGATTTTTCTCTCTCAATCAGGTAGGGTAGCTACAAGTGATTTCAAACTATTTCAGCCGCTTGTAATTTGATTTTTGGATGTTGTTAATGTTTAGCTAAAAAGACTGCCACTCCAGTTTGCTGTTTATTGTCTCTGCAGTTAAAAAGACAAGTTGACAATTCTAGCTTTACTTTCGTTATTTTAATAATTTCTTTAATTTTAATTTATTTATTGATCACTCTGGGTTATCTAATTTAACTATTTCTGGCTTGTGTTTTGAATATATGTTCCCCTGCACTTCAGGCATTTTGCAGTTTGACTTGATCATATTTCATTTTTTTAAGTAGGCTATTTTCATTTATTAGAACGGTATATTCTGTTCTAATTCAATTCTGTAAATGAATGTTTCATAAAAAAATATATAATTTTTTTTATTCAATTATTATTATTATTATTATTATTATTTTTTTTTTTTTGGTGCTTCAATGTTGCGCTGTAGATTAGTTGAAGCTTGCTCGCACAGGCAATTTAGCTGATGTAATTTGATTTGCCGACATATGAAATGTATATCTATCTGCAGTGTGGCCTTTCTGCAGTTATAATATATATTGATCCAAAATGTTTTTATTCATTTTCTTCTATAGCTTTGAGAGTGTTCTGTACATCATGGCTGTGAATGTTTATCCACATTGCCTTTCGTTTGTTTAAAAAAGATAAAATTATTGTCAGTTTCGTCTATCACTTGGTTTATTAGAAAGATGTTTCTCTGTGCTGTGTGTGAAAGAAAATAAAAGTTGTCTTAAGCTGCGGGTAGACTATAGCCAGGCCTTACTTCATTTTCTGTGTCCCGCTCCATCTCGTGCACAGTTCAGCGCGCGAACCTTTCAAAGTCCGTGCGCACTCTCTAGCGGACTGCTGTTTTTCTAGTGACCCCCCCATCTGCTTCTCATCTGCTGTTTGCTAGAGTAGTTTGAGTTAACACTCATCACTTAAGTTAGTATCTATGTCGAGGTCAGCCTTAATCTGCCGCCTGACATTGTTTGCTTGTTGAGCTTCACTTTATTTCCTCTTATCTATGGAGATTCAGAGGTGAAGCCCAGGCATTGCTATGCGTGTGGCCCCATAGGCCCACAGCTTAGCGGCCCAGGCTAGGACTAGGTTTAGGTGTTTATTGTTATAAACTACCCTTTGTAGTACTATCCCTTGTTAGATTGTATAGTTCCTAGTTCTGGCCTCCTCCTGAGGGAGTTGTTAGGCCATATGCCCATTTTCCCCTTGTTTATGTAGGTGCAATCGCTGAGGTTAACAGCTAAGGTAGTAGGCTGTTATTAGCCTCCCTTACCCCTTTTCCACCAAGGCAGTTTGAGTGCTGGTTCGGAGCCAGAGCCTTATTTCAAATCAGTTCTTTGTCTTTCGACACACAAAGCACCAGCTCGGAACCAGGAAAAGTGGTTCGTAAGTAGCACCAAAACATTGCTGGGCTAGAAGTAAGAAACGCTTGAGTCAGGGGCTGGGGGCGGGGTTACCGTGACCAACAAGAAACTTGTGATTGCCATTTTTGAAATAGCAGCTAATCGAGCTAATAGCAGCTCGATTGTAATCTCCGTCTATATACAAATTACGGCGAGCCGTGTTTGGATGCCGATGTAGGTTCACAAAGCCATGAGCATCAACAATAGTGAAACATCCGCGATTGTTGATAGAAGGCTTGTTCGAGATGCATCGGAGCAGCGCGGACCGATTTGGCGGGTGCCGCGGATTCGCGGGAGCGTTTGTAGAGCATACGACTCCTTGTGCTTTTGGATCGTTCTCACTGAGCTTTGCTGTCATGCGCTAATCGCTATGCGAGAAGCTGATGCATCTCAAATATGCTGTGAAATATGAGACATATACAGTGACGTAAGACCTTTCTATGTGCTTGCTCTCAAGCCTGTGGAAAGGCAAACCGGTTCTTAGAAGGCTTGTCAGTTGAACCAGCTCTGAACTAGCACCTGGTTCGTGCTGGTGGAAAGGGGGTACCTGATGCTGTTTTCTCAGGTGGTAGGCCCTTATCTTTGCATAGATAAGTGTATGCTGTGAATGCTAGGCCCCACTATCTAGAACTTTAATCATGCTATGAATTTGTCTTTCCCCTGAGCCCCTTGAATTAACATTCAAGTTTGAGTTACAGTGCTAGCTTTTTAGCTTCTGTTCAGTACAGATCTGTAATTCTGTTTGGTGAGAGCATTTATCCTTTTCAGGATAGCATGTATTTACAAAGCATTATGTTTGCTTGGGGTTCTAGCTTTTGCCCTACATGTATGTGAGCTTTACTCTAGTGCTGCCACAGCACCTGTTCTCATAATAGTACACTTGTGTTAGCCTCTATTTAAGAGCATGTTGACTATTGTACTCCCCGGTTAGGGTTTGTGGTGTTTCACTGAGTGCATCACCTGTTGGATTGCACACTCAGGCTGAGTGTAGAGAACCTCGCTTTCAGTTTGGTTTCTGTTAGCTCCCGCTAGTTTGATCATTGCCACAACAGCTATAATGCATATAACAGTAGGAGTTGTAGGCTCCAATGGATTTAGCATCCTTCTAGTTTAGCAGCTTGTGTTTACATGTGTTGTTGGTGTGTGGTCATGAGTTTTGCTTACTTAGTTTAGCACTGCCACAGGTCTATGCTTGTGTCTGTTTGAGGTAGTAGGCCTTTTGTAGGCCTCCCTTAGACCATGATAGCATTTCATTGTACCCCTATAATTGTGTAAATTATGGTACATTGCATGTTGAAATGTGTGCTTGGTCCCCTTTTAAACCATTAGCTGGTGCCACGTGTTGCTGAAGTTGTAGGCCCTGCTAAAGGCTGGTTCACACTGTGCGATTTATAACAGTCCTTTACGATGGTTGCTTGTCAGACCGTACGAACATGATCCTCATGTCACACTGTGGGATCTCAGCTGTCATTTATGTCAGATTGTACGATTAAAAACAGACGCGTGCATGAAAACTTTTCCAGAGTTTTACATCATCAACTCACGTTTGGTGGCTGTGAGCTGCATTACACATGGGACTGAAATGGTGGCTAAACTAAAACTAAGACAATTTGATGTTCGTTGTAGTAGAAATCACACTGCAGGTTTGTGAACCAAATTTTCTGACACTGCCAGAATTTTGTCGGAGGTAATATTTGATCACTACGGTCATTAACCGGCTGTCGGTGAACATGCCAAACTAGAGATCAAAGACTACAGATTTTAGGCTAGGATTACAGGAATCTTTTAGAATTTGCAAAATTTGTCTCAGACGACCAAATCGTGGCCAAAATCGCACAGTGTGAAGCAGCCTTAAGGCCTACTTTCAGATTACATGTTGGCACAGTTCTCTGTTGGTTTTGTATGACCCATCACCGCCACTGGCCATGCCCGTCTCTGCTAAGAGTAGGCCTTAGGTCAGGCCTCTCGCAGAGTATTGTGGCGGAGTGTGTACTCCTCTTGTTTAAGAGTAAAAGGTGTTTTTACTGAGTGCGTGGCCAGCTGGCTGGTGTGGTCATGATTGCCACTAGCCGATGCCACGTGTTTGCAAGTTGTAGGCCTTCTGGGCCTCCTGTGTAGCATGTTGGCGTTCGTTTGGTGTACTCCTCTCACTTTGAGACTAAAAAGTGTTTTTACTGAGTATGTTACTGAGTGGCTGACCTCTCAGGGTGAGTTTTTATAGTAAACCTTACTGCGGTTCGGTTTTCTACATTTGCTTCCTTGAGCTTGGTTTATTTTTATCCTTTAGCTCTAGTTGAGCTAAGTAGCTACCTCATAGTAGGTTGGTTCTATTTTGTTTCTAGAACTTTAGTGGCCACTAGACTAACCCCACGAGTTTACAAGTAGTAGGCCCTCAGGGCCTCCTTTGAGAACATGCTGGTGTATGTTATACTGTACTCCTCTCGCTGAGAGAGTTTAGATATGTTTTACTGAGTACACTGCTGGTTGGCCAGGGCCCAGGTGACTTATTGAACCTCCCTGTAGTTCAATTGTTTGTCCTCCCTGGATCTTGAAACACTGCCATGAGCTGATGCCACATTTCTGTCTGAAGTTGTAGGCCTGTTTTTGGGCCTCCTTTAGATCATGATGGCGTATGTTGTACTCCTCTTGCTTTAAAGAGTAAAAGGTTATTTTACTGAGTGCACTGCTTGTTGGATTGTGTTAGGTGGACTGTTATGTGGGCACTCTACAGTCTTATCTGCTGATACTGTCATGTGGTTGATTCTTGCTTCCAGCAAGATTGGTGTTCAAGGTGCGTGGCCTTGACAGGCCGCCCTTGGATTTTCCACTGTTGTGACTGAGCATGTTAGCATGTGTGAGTTTCTACTCCACGCAGAACTATTGTTATGTTGTAGGCCCCTCTCTGGCCTCCATGATTATGTGCCTACGGTTGGTCTATCTGTTAGGTTGAGCTTTGTACTCCCCTGTTAGGGTTGTCTTGTATAGTGCTTAGCTCCCTAAGCTGGTCATTGGTTGAAGGCTTCTATGAGGCCTCCCATTTAGGTTCAGCTCCAGGCTGGTTTGTGCTCCCTTTCTTCAGGGTTTCTTAGCGCACAGCCTCCTCAGTGCAAATAATCAGGTGCTGAGTAGATCCTAGGATTGAGCAGAGTATACTTCCCTCTATAATAGGGTCCAGATCACTCAGCTGAGTTCTGCTCTCCAGAATGCCCGTCTCTACGCGTGGGTTTGAGTTGCTTACTGCCTTTCGCAGTCGCTTTTACTTGCTGTCTTCTCTGTAGAATGCGTTTGTTGAGATTATGTATTCAGACAGGGTTGGCCAAGACTAAGTTTGTCCTCTGTCAGACCAGGTCGGCCTCCCTGGTGGTATTGGGCTTACTATGTTCCCCTTCTAGTGGCTGGTCGGGGTTCCTTTCGGTTCCCTGGCCACAATCCCTTAAAGGGACCTTCTTTTTCTGAAGATTTGGTCCCAGAAGCCTTGGAGCAGCCTTGGTAGGCTTTCTAAGGAAGTCCTCTTTGAGGTTCAGTTTGGGCTGTTGGCTGTAGGGACTGCTGTCACTGACAGCCTTTGTGTGACCCGAGGGTGAGTTGCTATCTGGTGTTTCTTTTGAAACTGCTTGACGTTTGTCTAGCCATCTTGACCAGGCCCGTCGCAACAAGGCAAGCAAACCAAGCAATTGCTTGGGGCCCCGAGCTGGCCTGGGGCCCCAAGACAACGACTGGTTAAGAATAAAAAGCAACGACACTGTGTGAGCGCCCCTTTGATCATCAATGCAGTAAAGTGCAATGACACTGTTATCGGGATCCCCCTCAAGGGGGCCCCTCTCAGTAGTCGCTGACAGCAGCCGGCCAACCACGTGATCTCTGCTGCCGGCAAAATACAAAACCTCCTCGGCAGTCATGAAGCGGAATTATGCTTCAGGAAGCCAGAAGAGAAAGAAGAGAGAGGGAGGATAAGAAAAAACAAGATAGTGGTAAGTGATAAATTACACTGGATAAAATAGCTCTACTTGTCAGTCTTGTACAAATGGTGTAATTTTGCAGCAGGTAGGCTAGCAAAAATATGTTTATGTTAGCTACCTGCCTGACGGCAAATGCTGCTTGTAACGAACAGTTAGTGCAACTTTTTTTTTTTCCGAACGGACGGAATATGGTTACTGTAATATGTTTTTTAACGGGATAAGGAAGACGCAGATCTGTTCCAGAATCACTGTTTATCGTATTTAATGACATGACATTGCTGTAGCTTTGTAATAGGTTTTGATGAAAGTGGCATAGCAAATAGCATGCTATACTATTCCACCGTGATAATCTACCAAATGGGGGTTAGGAAAACCACACAATAAATTCCGTGCATCAAACATTAGCTTGGGATGTTTTTAAGCATTGGTAAGCAGCTGCCTGCATCCCTTCCCTTCTAATATCAAAATATGGAAATGCTAACATATCTTTAAGTTTTCGGTAAACTTTATAATAAGTAAAAATACTGTTTGCTAACAGTTAAATGACAATTAACTAAAGATTAATTAACTATCAATTTACCATCTATTAATGATTGTTATTATAACGTGTTACCATCTTTTCTTTCTCCCTCAAGGTGCTTTGCTTAAATTTCTCAGCCCTCAGGCTCTTCCTAAAGGCAGGCATACACTGTGCGATTTTCGTCCGATTTTGAGCCGAATTCTGACTCGTGCGACTCTTTTTTGAGTCGGGCCGATTTTCAGCTTTGTCGTGTGTCGTTTGTCGTGCAGTGTTCCTGCAGTGTACACGGGGAAACGAGTGGCGATAAACCTCTCCCGACTGGCAATCGCATGGTCGGATGAAGTTCTGGCATGTCAGAAATTTTGGTCGCCCCTCGTGAGGATATCGCACTGTTGAAGCAGAGCTACGAACCGACTTGCCTAAACTCTGTGTTTTCCCCCCACTGCGCCTGCGCAAAAAAAGAAATTAAACCAATCTTCAATGCAGCAAGAAAGAAAACGAAAAGAGGGAGATCTTTAAGTTCTGTAGCTATCAAACTAGGTGCAATTTAGCAAAATGTTGCTTACTTCCAGTTCGTGTTGCATGATGGATAAACCCACGTCTTTCAAGCCACCTGGGTGTACATAACCGGGCCTCTTGTATTAATTTACTTGATCATTAATTTATATGTTTCGCTTTTCACTTTCTATAACTCATGTAGGCTATTTAATATTCACTTAATTTTATTAAATGCGGAAATGTGAACTGTTGTCCATCATTTGGCAATTGGTGATAAAGAAAAATGTCACGTCGCAATATAGGATTTTTTTTCCATTTTAAACCAGGAAGGCGAGTCAGTGTCTACTTTATATTACACAAGCAATGTGCAAACTTTGTGCGAGAGATATGCCGATGAAGACGTCTCAATCCCCAGTCAATTATTCACCAGCCTTTACACAAAAAAAAAAAAAGTACAACCGACGAGCTTTCGGTGCATATTCTCTCAGAGACAACGAGAGATAAATCCTACTTCAACCTGATAACGGTAGGCTATATATCTTAATTTATTTCCTTAATATTTCTCTTGTGGCCCATAAACTGTATGTAGTGGGTGAAAAAATGAGAAGAGAAGTATTTCGTATTAAACAGGTTGTTTTTGAAGTGAAGCTGCTTTTCATTGACTGATTATTGCAGTCTTCGAACACATAGGCTACTGTTAATCATTTTAATTATATGCCTTTAATTCATTGTATAAATGTCTTTAAATAATTTTCAGTGATGAGTAATTATAAGCTAATCAAATATTTTATTATCCTCGCAGCGCGTCAGTTATGCGGTGATGCGCTATGAAATATTGCGGGCCAAATGAATTGTAATATCAATTTAATATTAAATAGGCCTACCCTATACTACTACTACTACTACTACTACTAATAATAATAATAATTAAAGCTGCAAGCAGCGTTGAGAGGGCCCTCGCACCCGGGCTCACCGCCACCCGTTGGCCTCAGGAAAACAGTGAACAGTGGGCGTCATGCATTTAAGTGAGTGAATACAGGAGAATTATGCCAAAGTCATTTCGAAATGCCACACTTCCTGCGGCCAACAGGTGGCGCTTTTACCGTAACTGAATTTTGCCATGTTGATGTCTTCAGGCAAGGACTATCATTGAACACGTGAAGTTTGAAGGAGATCGGACATTGTATGCCTGAGTTACAACAACTTCCTGTTTCTTTCGTGGCGTTAATCGCATACATTAGCACTCAGCCAAGTGTTGCATGATTTAACGTGTTTCTAGCATGTCTGGTACTTCGTGGCATGATGAAATGTGAATCTGGTAGTGAATTACAGTATAAAGCATGCCACTTCCTGTTGCCAGCAGGTGGCGCTATGACTAACTGAATATTATCATATAGACGTCTTTAGGCTAGGACTCTTATCACACATGTGAAGTTTGGAGCAGATCGGACATAGTATGCCTGAGTTACAACAGTTTCCTCTTTCATGGCGAAACATCAGACTTTGTCAGGCCGCCACAGACACGCCCTTCACCGAAAACTCAAGATCTTTGATATTTATCATCGCAAAGGTCTTAAGATTAGACTGACAACATATGATGTTGATCTGGTTAAATCTCCATGAGGAGTTAATCGCAGTGTAAAACATGTCATTTCCTGTTGCCTGCAGGTGGCGCTATGACTGTAACTGAATATTGTTATGAAGATGTCTTCAGGTCAGGACTCTAATAAAGCATGTGAAGTTTGGGGCAGATCCGACATTGTTTGTCTGAGTTACAACAACTTCCTTTTTCATGGCGAAAACATCAAAATTTGTCAGGCCGCCACGGACACGCCCTTCAGTGAAAACTCTAGATCTTCGCAATTTAACGTCACAAAGGCCTTTAGATTAGACTGACCAAAAATGACATTGATCTGATTAAATCTCTAGGAGGAGTTCGTTAAAGTACAACGTCTGGAAAATGCAAAAAACGGTGAATTAATTCAAAATATCTGACTTCCTGTTTGGTTTCGGATTTCGCTCCAAGAGAATTTTTTGTAGGTACTGGGCTGATAAATGTGTGTACCGAATTTCAAACCCCTAGTGTTATGTAGCGAGCGGGGCTGTACGTTAGATGGCGCTATTGAGCCATTTTGCCACGCCCAATTCCTAAACCCATAACAGACGTAAATTTTTCACCACTTCTGACGCGTGTGCAAAGTTTCATGAGTTTTCGAGCACGTTTAGGTCCTCTAAAATGCGATTCACTTTGGAGAAGAAGAAGAAGAAGAAGAATAATAATAAATATAGCTGCGAGCAGCGATGGCGGGCCCAAGCCCGGTGGCACCGCCACCCCGGTGGCTTCAGGGCAACTGTGCACAGCGGGCAATAGGCACTTAAAACGGTTAAACATCAAAGGACTATGTCAAATTCACTCCACATTTACTGCACTACAAGGTGCCGCTATAGAGCCCCTCCTCCCTGCCCATTTTCAAAGGATTACATGTGCCAAGTTTTAACATTATTCTGATGAATTTTGAAGCAAATCAGGTAAAAATAAGAGGGTGATCTCAATGTATGCTGAAAGTGACACATTTTCTGCTTCCAGTTGGTGGCGCTATGACTTTGAATCACAATAGTCACATCCATGTGATCAGCCTTGTACAACGAAGACTAAGCCGAAGTTTCATCAAAATCAATTAATGTATGCAGAAGTTATAACACTTTGTTTCCCTTTTCTTGCCATAAATTCGTTGCCTCGCCACGGCCAAACCGTTTGAGATATCCAAAATCCGTTTGCAATTAAACAACTTCAATGTGTTAGCAACAAGTTAAAAAAAGCTTGGTGTAAATTGGATAAACCCTGTAGGAGCAGTAGTATAAAATTCATAGCCTGTTTTTTCAAAAAATTAACATTCAAACCAAAATAGCTGACTTCCTGTTGGTCGGAGCTAATGAATGTAAATTAGAAAATTGTCCGGCTTGATGAGAACAATATGTGTACCGAGTTTGGTGACTGTAGGAAAAACTAACCCCCCCACTTTTGTCAAAAGGTGGCGCTACTGAGCCCCTCCACCAGACCCATTTCTATGGCTTTGTCCATGTCTACTGGTTGACAATATTGATGTGTGTGTCGAGTTTCATGCAATTTGAAGCATGTTAAGAGCCTCAAAAACACTCAAGAATATTATTACAGTTTGACCTGTTGCCATGGCAACAATATTTCAAATATCAAAAATCCTGTCATATGTCTACATCTGCTGTGTATTGACATTACACTGATGAAGTTTGAAGCAAATCAGGTAAAAATAAGAGGGTGATCTCAAAGCAATTCAAAAAGTGATACACTTCCTGCTGCCAGTTGGTGGCGCTATAACTTTGACTCACAATAGTCACATCCATGTGATCGGACTACTACAAGCAACACACTCGTGAAGTTTCATAAAGATCAATATATGTATGCAGACGTTATAACACATTTCCTGTTTCCTTTTTCTCGCCATAAATTCGTTGCCTCGCCACGGCCAAACCGTTCGAGATATCAAAAATCCCCTGGCAATTTTTAATCATCAATGTCTTGACTTCATGCTGACCGAGTTTGGTGGCGATCGGATTAATCGTCTAGGAGGAGTATATCAAATTCCAGAGCATGCGTTTTTCAAACAACCCTTAATAGCTGACTTCCTGTTTGCGTGGCGTTTAACTTAGAGCACGAAAGTTGTTCGGCCCGATGAGGTCTATATGTGTACCGAGTTTCATACTAATACGTTGTAACTCTCCTCTTTTTTTTTTTTTATGGATTAGCTACTAACGAGGGTCTACCACTTTAATCGAATAAATATTTTTAATGAACCTCAGCAAACATTTCTAGTGTTTCTTAGGTGTTTTATTCCCACAGTGCTGGCTCATTTCATTTAATGTGACTCCTAGTTCAAATTAAGTCCTGATTTCTCACACAAAAAACAAAAAAAACAAAACAAACAAACAATCATCTCAAAGTTCTAATCTTCGATGAAGGTCTGTCCATTGAAAAAGAAAAAAACAAAACAAAATTATACAACCTGATGAAAACATTGAGTGCGTTGAAATATGTTGCGATGAAAAAACATTGAGTGCGTTGAAATATATGTTTGTTCTCTCACATTGTCCATTTCTTGTTGAGCTTAAAACCAAATGGTTTCTCAACCAGTCTATGGTTTGGTTAACCACCAAAAAAAACACATGAGTTCTCAATCACCCCAAAACTCTCTCTTCTTCTCCCAAATTTTTCCTTATATCCCCCTTATGAGCCTCTCTAGCGCCCTCTAATGTCTCGTAGTATAACTACATCATTCCTTCTTACAAGGATGTGTACACAACTGTTACAGATATTTCACTCTGTTACATACCCCCTCCCATGTTTAAAAATTTGTCACATCCGTGACAAATTTTCAAGTTCTGCACATGATATGTATCAAAGACTGTAGGTTCAGAAAGAAAAGAAACCCGATAGTTCACAGATCCTAACTTCTTTACTATTTTTGCAGGCCCCTTCCACCTAGGAGATAATTTGGCCATGAAAGCATCATCTGCCTTAGATAACGGATGAGATCGCACCCATACCACATCTCCTTCACGGAATTCTTGGTTCCTTCTTCTCTGGTTGTAATACCTTCTTTGATGCTGTTGTGCTTTCTCCACATTAGCTTTAACCAGATCAATTAGCTGAGCATGCCGTTCCAGAGTACTGTAACTTTTGTGATCTGGATCTGGTGGATGTTGAATTGCTCGTTCCAGTGGCCCTTTCAACCTCCTTCCAAGAGCGATTTCCGCTGGTGAGAATCCAGTGGTTTCTTGCCAAGCTGAATTCAGTGCAAAGCGAAATTCCGGAATCCACTGATCCCACCTTCGGTGGTTTTCTTTTACATAGGAAGCTAACATTGTTTTAAGATTCCTATTTACTCGTTCTGTCAAATTACTTTGAGGATGGTAAGCTGTTGTTAACCTTTGAATGACTTTCCATTGTTTGCAGACAGCTGTGAGGAGATTCGATGTGAACTGCCTTCCACGGTCAGAGACCAGGTAAGTGGGTGTTCCCCAGCGAGTGAAAATCTCTTCAATAAGAATTCGAGCAATGGTAGGAGCTTTTGCTGCTCTAAGCGGAAATAATTCCACCCATTTAGAGAAATAGTCCACGACTACTAACAGGTACTCATGTTGCTTTGTACTTCTGGGAAACGGACCCATTATGTCAATCCCCATCATGTATCCAGGCTCTACTACCGGAACACTCTGCAGCATCCCTGCCGTTTTAGTTGTAGATGGTTTGTATTGTTGACATACAGTACATACCTTGCAATACTGCCAGACATCAGTTCTTATGCTGGGCCAATACACAAACTCAAGCAGTCTCATTAGGGTCTTAAAGCTTCCTAAATGGCCACTCAGTGGATTGTCATGAGCATATGATAAAAAAGTATTTCTGAAAACAGCTGGAATCACTATTTGCATTTTTTGTCCTTTCTTTCCGTCAGGAACACTCCTAAACACTACTCCATTTTTGCAAACATAGTGAACTCGCATTGCATCATCACTTTTCCTCTGCAGATTTTGGGAAATCAAATCCTGGATCTCCTTGTCATCTTTCTGAGCTTTACTAATCTCCTCAAGGTTAACAGGTAAATTGTAGTCAGCTGAATTCTTTCTTTGTGCTGTATTTAAAAACATTGGCTCGGTTTCTGTATTGTACTGTCTCGACAGAGCATCAGGTACCACATTGCACTGTCCCTTACGGTAACTTACAATGAAATGAAACCCCTGGAGCCGTATAGTCCATCTTATTAACCTAGAAGATGGCTTTGGATGTTGGAATGCCCAGACCAATGCAGCATGATCAGTCACCACCTCAAAAGATGTGCCCTCCAGGTAATGTCGCCATTTTTCTACAGCCCATACAACTGCGAGACACTCTTTTTCCGATGTAGAATATGCTTTCTCTGCTCCCTTCAAAAGTCGGGAGGCATATGCCACCACTCGTTCTTGTCCTCCTTCTTCTTGAGTTAAAACGGCTCCCAACCCATTCTCACTGGCGTCTGTCTGAACTTTGAAAGCACGGTTAACATCAGGTGAGATTAAAACCGGAGCACTGATGAGATCTTGTTTGATTGTCTCAAAGGCTCGTTGGCAGTCTTCAGACCAGATCCATTTTACCCCTTTTTTCTTTAGAGCATGAAGGGGAGCAGCTTTCTCAGAAAAATTTTCAATAAACCTATGGTACCAACCTGATAGACCCAGAAATCTCTGGACCTCTTTGACTGATGCAGGTACCGGAAATGATTGAACAGCCGATATTTTCTCAGGATCGGTCTTAACTCCTTCTGCAGAAATGACATGCCCTAGAAAAGTCAGTGATGGCTTGATGAAATTGCACTTCTTCAAGTTAAGAGACAACCCCGCCTTCTTAAGACAAGAAAACACTTTCTGGAGGTGTTCGATGTGAGTTGACATGGAAGAAGAGTAAACCACAATATCATCAATGTAGACCAGACAGAATTTGTTTTTGTGCTCCCTTAGCACCTGTTCCATAAGCCTTTGAAAAGATGCTGCTGAGTTTTTAAGGCCGAAGGGTAGACATAAAAATTCATATAGCCCTGAAGATGTACAAAAAGCCGTTTTCTCAACACTGGAATGTTCCATCTCCATTTGCCAATACCCACTTTTAAGATCCAAAGTACTGAAAACTTTGGCTCCATTCATTGATTCCAGTATATCAACAATTTGTGGCATCGGATAGGCATCCAGGTGAGTCTTTGCATTCAGTCCTCTGTAATCTACACAGAGCCTCTTGTTCCCATCCTTCTTGTCCACCACTACCACTGGTGCTGCCCATGGAGAGGTAGAAGGCTGTATGATTTTCTTTTCAAGCAACTCTTTCACTTGCCCTTCTATGAAATCATTCTTAGAAGCAGAGACTTTGTATGGTTTTTTTCTTACAGGTTGCTGGTCAGTTGTGATGATCTGATGTTGTATCAAGCTGGTTCGTCCTAAATTTTGTGTACATACTGTTGGCCACTTTACCATGAGGTATTTAAGCTGTGCTTGTATCTCAGGAGTTGTCTCAGCATGTCTTACTGCTTCATCAATGAGATGATGGTCTTCTTCAGTTATGAAAGTATCTTCCTCGGTCTCTGGGATAGCCATGAAAAAATGGTTGGTGGATGGCTCATCATGGAAAGAAAAAGGGATTATGCTTTTCTTTCGTGTCACCTCAGGAAGATGAAAGTGCAAAGTGTTAAAATCCAACACCATTTTTGATTTTTTTAAAAAGTCAAGACCCAGGATTACTGATACTGCTAAATCCTTATCTTCCATCACAAAAAAATCCACTTCAATCTGTTCTTCTTTGATCTCACACGTCAATCTCACCTTTCCGATAGCTTTTTGACATTGTCCATTTGCTAAAATAAAGTTCTGATTACTTGTAGTAAACTGATCACTTTTTTCCTTGCTCAGTTCCTTCCAGATCTTTCTCTGGACAATCGAAAAAGTGCTACCGGTATCAATTATGGCGTCAATGTTAGTGCGATTGATGGTCACCAGCAGTTGAAGAGCTCTGTACCCTTGGCTAGCATTATGATGATCTACCAACATCAGTTGATTTTCTCTCTTTGACTTTGCTGCAGGTAATTTGCTGTTTTGCCCCTCACTGTTGACTAAACTCCAATGGTTTTTAGCTCCCATCCAGTCCTTTTCTATCTGCGTCCCCAAACGAACTAATTCATCAACTGTCTTGGCAGAGCTTCTCAGTAAACTGGCTAATCTTGGGTTGCAGTTTCTGAGAATTGCATTCACAATATCTGTTTCATTCATTTTCGGGTTGTTTCTCATACAAAGAGCTCTGTAGTGATAGGCAAAATCTCGAATGCTCTCCTTATTTTGTTGTCTCCTGTTTATGAGCCTCTGTGCAGCCACTTCTTTAAAATCCTCATTTAAAAATGCAAACAAAAACTTATCCTTAAAGCATTTCCATGTACCTACATTCTTTTTTTCGGCACTCCACCAATCTTTTGCTGTCCCTTTTAGTACCGCAGCCAGTGACGCCAGCAGTTCTTTATCAGGTAATGGTCGAAGATTAACATACTCCTCAACTCTCTCAATAAATACAACTGGATCATCATCACTTGCATTGGTGAAGCTGGGAAAGTCTAATTTAACCGGCGGATTGTAAGGTGCTGGTATTGTAGGCAGAGACATATACTGTTGACTCGAAGAAGACTGCTTTTGCATACTTGTAGTTCTCTGACCAATCGTAGTTGCAGAAATAGGAGTAGATGAAAGTGGGTTTAGAGCTTGTATCCTCTGATCTAGTTGTTTATCTCTTCTTTTTAGACAATCAACCATGCTCTGACCTAAATCAGCTATCTTACTGTCTATTTGTGTTTTAATTCGATCAGTTTCTCTTTGGATATGATAGTTAATTTTATCCTCTAGTTTTTTCATCATGTCTATCACTGTTTCTTGACTTACACAATCACTCAACCGATGTTCAATGTCACTAAGGTGTTCTTCAACATTAGTTAAACGTTGCTCTGTGACCATTCCATTTGAATACACCTGCTCCTCCTCATATTCAACTAGTGGTGGCGGAGGTGGAAGTGCATTAAAATCATCTGGTTCACCAGGCTGGTCTTGCATTGCAGATTTCTCTTTTTCTTCTTCTGAATCAATATAAAGTCCACTAAAAGTATCAATCATTTCACACACTGGATCTCTCATCTGAATGAATGCTTCTTCAGAGAAATCCACAACAGATGCGATCTCATCCCTATCCATTTTAAGCTATTATGTTTGCTATAAATTCATTAATTTGATCCTTTCTTAAATTTATTCAGTGAGACACCCTCTAAATTTAAGTATCTCTCAATCAGAGTCCCTGTTCGGGCGCCATTTTGTAACTCTCCTCTTTTTTTTTTTATGGATTAGCTACTAACGAGGGTCTACCACTTTGATCGAATAAATATTTTTAATGAACCTCAGCAAACATTTCTAGTGTTTCTTAGGTGTTTTATTCCCACAGTGCTGGCTCATTTCATTTAATGTGACTCCTAGTTCAAATTAAGTCCTGATTTCTCACAAAAAACAAAAAAAAC